>NC_039358.1:138337400-138337590 GCF_003573695.1 Papaver somniferum
CTTGAGATAGCAACGCTTGCGAGTTCGACCGAGCAGTGCTCTAACATAAAGGAAGGCCCGGTAATTTCTATGATTGATCAAAAATCAACTTCATGTCTCCTATTAACTTGTTCTTCTATTTTACTTATGAAATCCCAAGCAATGTTCCTGGTGGCTAGATATGGGCTCCCATAGAAACTGGTAAGTACCC
>NC_039358.1:138337600-138363399 GCF_003573695.1 Papaver somniferum
TGTACTGATCAACTTGCACTAATTCTGCTTTGTTAGTTGGAGTAGAAGTAGAATTGTCGGTAGATGAAGATAATGTAAAATCTGGAATTAAAATTCGTAATAAGGTTCAGAGCCAAAATGTGGGGAATCAGGGATCGATAATTTGAATCTTTGGTTAGGTGTACCAATTGGGGCATTGAAATTTTTTATTAAGGAGGAGGAAGAACTAACTGAAGAATGAGAGTCAAATTTTTTATATTCATAGGATGAGATGGAGAGTCGCCTTTCTTGAATAGGTGAATAACCATTTCTAGCTTGGCCGGGATTAGAAATATCCTAAAACAGACCGGTATCGGATATATGAGACAAATCGGTGTGCTGGATACTTTCCACAACTCGGTTCGACTCATCCATTTGATCCTGATTTAATTCAGCTAATATGACTTGATTGTCTAACCGATCTGAATGGGTGCTGAGATTTTCCGGAATATTAAATGGGAATGTTCTTTTTCCTAATATTGACTCTGCTACCATTTGCATGTCTGAGTCCTTATCTGGAAAAAGAACCATATCAACGGGATTGTTGATACCATCCGATCTTCCTGAGCCCTCCATAAGATATTGAGGTTCAAAAAGAGAATGAAAAGTGTCTTGAACCCCGGAGATAGCAAAGAAAGAGTCAACTGAGTATTGTTTTCCATAACAATCTGTGATATTCTTAGGATTCCATATTTGGACTTGGATATCATTGTATGGGCTGTCATCGGCTCAATAAAGTAATAAAGATATTTTCCAGTAATTAACTAGTATTATAGTGGTAGTAAGACATCGTTCCCACATAGAGATGTGTAATTGATAGGTTATTTGTATTAGCAAATAAAGTAAATAACAAATGGGGGTTTTGGTTTATAAGATATAAAAATACAATAAGAAGAAAGGTATGATTAAGGAATCCTTCGCTGTTACCAAGCGATAACTGGATTAGAATACTTATCTATCTTAAGTTAGAACTATTCATTACCAACCGTAGAATAGCAGCTAGAGCATTGTTATTCCCAAAGTTCCTTATGTAACCGGATACCGAAGCGCTCGCATATCAAGTTCTATCCAACCAAACCACGAAGTAGTAGCGCACTCAAGGTGTAACCCAATCGGAAGCTTTAAGTTATGTGAACTTAGATTGATCCTAGAAGTTGGACTCTTAGCGCAAGGTCCACTTACTAGTGTTGTCTTCACACATGATTGCTCCACAGAATTCCTCTGAGAGGTCTCACGTTCTCTACTTGTGTAAGGGTTATTCAACAATTACACGGATATCCTAACAGTTTACTAGCAATAAAATGATCAAAAGATTGATCCAATTGTACACTTGAACAATCTAGCAATCAATCATAAATCCTAAATATAGTGAAAACAAACGATAATGATTAAAACTCTCAATAGATTTGTATTAATAATAAAGCTTCATGCTTAGAATATTGAATTCATCCTTAAAACTTTTGTATTAACCACATTTATCTTAACACTTCTAGACAAATGATAATCAAATGAATCTAATTATGTTACTCATTGAGTTGTTCAATTGTTTATATTCTCATAGAAGTATATGAGACACAATTGAAGCAAAATCGGATTGATTCAAAAGAATCGGTTCATGAACATTTTAGCCACGGTTTGCAAAGATTGCATTCCTTAATTTATAAATGTATTTGTTCATGAGTATGAAATCATACTTAAACCGCTTTTAGAACTTAAACCAACTCAGTTTACAAACGGGTACGCAAACTAGTGTTCCGGACTTTGATCTTTTCCGACAATTCACAAACGGATATGCATATTGTCGTTCCAGACTGAACTCAGGTGAAACAGTTTGCAAACGAGTATGCAAACTTGGTTCCCGGACTTTAACAATTAAAACTGTTTCATACGGGTATACATACTTGGTTCCCGTACCTGAATCATTCTTAGAATAGTTTGCAAATAGGTATGCACACTGTGCTATATCCAGACAATAGTTAATTGTTCTAAACTCCCATTTCAATCATTGAAACATCTTTAGAAGACGACAATAGCCGTCTCACACAAACTATTAACTTATGAGTAATTTTCAACTGATCAAATATTCAATACGAAACATTCCGAGTCTACATCAAATGACTGTCTCACACAAATCATGTAAGATGTTACAAGGCGATTTTCACATGATCATATTTTGATTCATTATTTAGTTTCCAACAAATAAATTGTTTTTTCAAGAATAATGATGAACGTAGTTAAAGCAAAAAGATTTCCAACACATATTTCGAGAAAGATATAAGCGAGTTAAACTCAGCTCGAAATATCAAATGTGTATAATGTAAAGTCTATACAGCTATACGACTTAGTCTCAATAGGAGATAGAATATAATAGAATTATGAGTGATAGATGTGTTTAAGTCTCCACATACCTTTTGTTGATGAAGTTCCTTCAATCTTCCCTTAGTAGATCTTCGTCTTCAATCGATGAACATTGTGAAGTCTAAAGCTCAACTACACATTCTATCTTAATCCGAGAAATATCTATAAGTAGACTAGAAATCAAGACTTATAGTTTGACACCTAAACCTGACAAACAATCTTGAGATAGCAACGCTTGCGAGTTCGACCGAGCAGTGCTCTAACATAAAGGAAGGCCCGGTAATTTCTATGATTGATCAAAAATCAACTTCATGTCTCCTATTAACTTGTTCTTCTATTTTACTTATGAAATCCCAAGCAATGTTCCTGGTGGCTAGATATGGGCTCCCATAGAAACTGGTAAGTACCCGTTGTTTTGAATCAAAGTGAGTTTGTACTATTATGTTAATCATGTTTATGTTCCATTGAATAATTTCAAAATGGAAACCATATATCCAAGCAATAGCTAGCCCTCCTACTAATCCAACTGAATTAACAATGTGAGAGTTAGGGTAGGAAGAAATAAGGGATTTAATTAGAGATTTCTAAGACTTAGTTTCAGAAAGAAAAATAATTTCAGGTTTTTCAGTGTCTGTGATGTGTTTTAAATGGTTTTCAGTGAAAGGTTTTCCGCATCCTTGCACATTTTAGGCAATTAGTTTCATATTTTGGACTCTATACGTAAAGTTAAACTCAATTAACTTAAAACAAGAAGGGAAAACTGAACAAGAATAACTTAAAACAGTTTCAATAAGGGTTTTTACTTGTTTTAATCTAAGATTTAGGTCAGGTGAAAAATGTATTTCAGCAAGTCTGATTCAATTGGAAACTAAAGAGATGAATAATCTGCAGGGAGTATAACTTAACTAATGATATATATTGGATCTTGGATTTCTGGATATAGTTCTAAATGAATTTTAAATTGCTCAAATAAAAATTAGGGGTCAGAGATGAAAAAAAACTTGTAGTTCTTCCTGTTCCTTTGGAGATGGAGATAATGAGAATGAGAGAGGAGATATGATTCAGATTCTTTGTGATGCTCTTTGAGATTAGATCTGTACTGATCAACTTGCACTAATTCTGCTTTGTTAGTTGGAGTAGAAGTAGAATTGTCGGTAGATGAAGATAATGTAAAATCTGGAATTAAAATTCGTAATAAGGTTCAGAGCCAAAATGTGGGGAATCAGGGATCGATAACTTGAATCTTGGGTTAGGTATACAAATTGGGGCATTGAAATTTTTGATTAAGGAGGAGGAAGAACTAACTGAAGAAGGAGAGTCAAATTTTTCATATTCATAGGATGAGATGGAGAGTCGCCTTCCTTGAATAGGTGAATAACCATTTCTAGCTTGGCCCAGATTAGAAATATCCTAAAACAAACCGGTATCAGTTACATGAGACAAATTGGTGTGATGGATATTTTCCACACCTCGGTTCGAATCATCCATTTGATCCTGATTTAATTCATCTAATATGACTTGATTGTCTAACCGATCTGAATGGGTGCTGAGATTTTCCGGAATATTAAAGGGGATTGTTCTTTTTCCTAATATTGACTCTGCTACTATTTGCATGTCTGAGTCCTTATCTGGAAAAAGAACCATATCAACGGGATTATTGGTACCATCCGATCTTCCCGAGCCCTCCATAAGATATTGAGGTTCAAAAAGAGAATGAAAAGTGTCTTGAACCCCGGAGATAGCAAAGAAAGAGTCAACAGAGTATTGGTTTCCATAACAATACGTGATATTCTTAGGATTCCATATTTGTAGTTGGATATCATTGTATGGGCTGTCATAGGCTCAATAAATTAATAAAGATATTTCCCACTAATTAACTAGTATTATAGTGGTAGTAAGACATCGTTCCCACAGAGAGCTGTGTAATTGATAGGTTATTTGTATTAGCAAATAAAGTAAATAACAAAAGGGTTTTTTGGTTTATAAGATATAAAAAGACAATAAGAAGAAAACTATGATTAAGGAATCCTTCGTTGTTAGCAAGCGATAACTGGATTAGAATACTTATCTATCTTAAGTTACAACCATTCACCAACCGTAGAATAGCAGTTAGAGAAGTGTTATTCCCAAAGTTCCTTATGTAAAAGGATACTGAAGCGCTCGCATATCAAGTTCTATCTAACCGAACCACCAAGTAGTAGAGCACTCAAGGTGTAACCCAATCGGAAGCTTTATGTTATGTGAACTTAGATTGATCCTAGCAGTTAGACTCTTAGCGCAAGGTCCACTTACTAGTGTTGTCTTCACACACAATTGCTCCACAGAATTCCTCTGAGAGGTCTCACGTTCTCTACTTGTGTAAGGGTTATTCAACAGTTACACGGATATCCTAACAGTTTACTAGAAATAAAATGATCAAAAGATTGATCCATTTGTACACTTGAACAATCTAGAAATCAATCATAAACCCTAAATATAGTGAAAACAAACGATAATGATTAAAACTCTCAATAGATTTGTATTAATAATAAAGATTCACGCTTAGAACATAAAATAGTATATATACTTATAATCATTCTTGAATTTTTCCAACAACAAAAGAAAATCATGCAAAGCTATTGGTTGGTAAACTAGCAACAAGCTGGGCACCAACCCCCCTATGAATAGCAATGCCTAATCTATGAAAAATAAAACTACCAAAACCGCTACTAGCATCATTATTAACAAGACAGTTCTTCATACGCTTAAAAAAACATAAAGTATCTTCACCAAGCTCACCCAATGTAGAGAAAGCCAAGACCCCCAGACCGTAACCAAGTGAAGTGCACTTGTCCAAATATTTAGCACGCTTTATTGAAACCGCCTTAAAAATGGCTTTCCCTGGGACAAAAGAACGTACACCATCACCAGTAAAGGGCGAGACACCAGTAACATCCATGCAAACATCTTGCCCGTTTTCCCAGTTGAGAACAAGAATATCGGCAGGCCTCAAGTCTTTGTCCTCATCGGAAAGAATACCAAGAGAAACTTCCTTGCGTGCAGGTACACTAGCCTTGTAACAAATATCGACAACAATATCACGGACAAGATCATGTCGAAACTTACTTCCAACATCTTTAGCACAATGAAGCGCATGGTCTCCAAAGATGTCCGTAGATTTGTTGCAACTAGTGCATAGGCCGTTCTCAACAAACAGAGGGATACCGAGACGATAAAAAAGCACTGCTCGAAACTGTCTAGGCTCGATAACTGATTATGCCCACTGATTGGTACAGCTAATAAATAATCCTGAGCATGCTTGATACGGTTACACTTCCACAAAACATAATCTCTTGCAGACATGGAAAATTGGTCTGGGATTTGCTTCTTAATTGCATCAAAATAAGTGACTGCCAGGGAATGCATGGAAGGGGGGGCAGTATCATCGACATAGTAAGAAGGAGGTAATCCACATACCTGGATAAAGTTCTGAAGAGCCAACTGATAAAAAGACAATAAGAAAAAAGAGAAAACAAAAACAAGCTAAACAAATAACAAATCAATTAGCAAGTGGCGCCAAAATTTGTATGGGATGTCGTAGGCTCAAAAAATTAATAAAGATATCTCCCAAACTAGTAATATAGTGGTAGTAAGACATCGTTCCCACAGAGAGCTGTGTAATTGATAGGTTATTTGTATTAGAAAAATAAAGTAAATAACAAAGGGGGGGTTTGGTTTATCAGATATAAAAAGACAATAAAAAGAAAGGTATGATTAAGGATCATTCTCCGTTACCAAGCAATAACTGGATTAGAATACTTATTTATCTTAAGTTAGAACCATTCATCACCAACCGTAGAATATCAGCTAGTGTTATTCCCAAAGTTCCTTATGTAACCGGATACCGAAGCGCTCGCATATCAAGTTCTATCCAACCAAACCACCAAGTAGTGCACTCAAGGTGTAACCCATTCAGAAGCTTTAAGTTATGTGAACTTATATTTATCCTAGCAGTTAGACTCTTAGCGTAAGGTCCATTTACCAGTGTTGTCTTCATACACGATTGCTCCACAAAATTCCTCTGAGAGGTCTCACGTTCTATACTGTAAGGGTTACCCTTTACTAGCAATAGAATGATCAAAAGATTAATCCAATTGTACACTTGAACAATCTAGAAATCAATCATAAACCCTAAATATAGTGAAAACAAACGATGATGATTAAAACTCTTAATAGATTTGTATTAATAATAAAGATTCACGCTTAGAACATTGAATTCATCCTTAATCAACAAAGGATTTAGCTACTCATATTACAAAGAAGATGAATATTGGTGGTTTCTCCCTAAAGGGGTAAACCTTACGTTTTGATGTAGAATAAACCCTAACTTGTGATATGAGATGGTATGATCTCCTTTGATGCCTAATACCTATTTATATAAGTTTACATTGCTTGGCCTTCAAGGATCCTAGTCGGTTCGTAAACCGACCTGAAACTACAAAATAAAGACCCTAACCGTGAATTTTTGCCTTCAACAGTATGCATACCCGTTTGCATACTTTATTTTTTAATAAAATCCAGGGAAATAAGTATGCATACATGTTTGCATACTTTTCATGTCTTCGGTATTCGATAAAACTTGTTTTGGCCTTAACTTCTTCGTCCGAACTCGGAGACCTCATTCTTTTTGCATTATTTTTCTCTTTCAATTCTCTTAAAGATGGTGATAAGAAATCCTGAATTTGAATGAGTTAAGCTTGGTCTTTGGCCCGTCTCTTGATTTTGAGCGTTTTGCTCATTTTCGACGCACTTCATCCACTTCTCTTGAACTTGGATACTTGGAATACTTATCTTCCTAGATAATTTTATCACTTTGTATCTCATTTTTGGATGATGCACCTAATAGAGACAAATAAGAGGAAACAAGAGTAATAATACGAATACATGCAAGAATAATAGCTTAAACAAGTATGAAATTGACACTAAAATCATATGAATTATGCACTTATCAATCATTAAGAAAATTAAGATCATCACCCGGAAACGGTAAATCGATTCTAGAGCTCTTTTCTGAATGATAGCACAATCGGATTCTTTGTTTCCAAATCTTAAGCAATGATAACAGAATTGCGAAGGGAGATTGAGATAAATGAAAAATATTTTCGTCGCTGGATATCTTCCGACCTTTACAAGGAGCCTGTCTATCAAAGGTTTCTATATATTAACCCACCCAATAACTTTAAAAAAGAAATCGGATGAAGAATGGTCACTCCCTGCATATACTCTTCTAACCTGATCTATTTTACTTGTTATCAACCCTATCAACCTTGACTTTTGTGCTCATGTTTGGTATCGAGGATATTAGCCCAAATCGGAATTTGTTTTACGGAATCAGTATATATTTGCATTCCCCGATAAGTGTTAGTTGCATCCAGAACCGTGCCAAAGGGGTACCAAGGACTATTGGACGTTACTCTGAAAAAGTCTTCATAAGAAAAGAAACTGATTATGAATAGATTATGATCAACTTCCCTGAGTTGAAATGGAGTGTTAGGACCCTAGATATGAGTTAAGACTCATCTTATTTTCCATGGCTTGAGCAAATTAACTGAGAAAATTCTTGTTAAGACCCTAGAATGGTATTGTCTTTTATTCTGAAATCTCTAACAAACTCCAAAGGAGTTGGGAGAAATCTACATGCATATGATTAGCAAACCTTTGTGATAATGATAAACCACCAAGGTGTTTATATAAATAATCCTCTCTTGACATATAGTGGTTATAAAGAGAGAAGAAAGAATGAAACGATAAGATGCAGAGTCCAGTGTGCTATGAAAATACAGAAAAAGAGTTTGATACTTCTTCATAGAAGACAATCCATCTTGCAAAATAAAATAACTTTTTTTGAAATTTTGTGAATACACTCGTGATTGATTAGATTGGATCAAGGCAGGTTTTGAGTAGCGAGACAAACTAAATAAGGGAATTGAGACGAGACAAGATCAAGACAAGATAATAAGATGAAGAAGAAAGGTGTTATTTCTCTTGATTTTCTCGTTACAAAAGAGGCTCATATATAGAAGAGCTTTGATGCAAAAAGATATTATGTAATCTCCTAACAAAAGTAAATATTTTTATATCTAGGTAAGTGAATATATTGCAATATATACAAGAATATACATTTAATACCCAATACCCCTCCTCAAGTTAGAGCATGAAGAGTCGAAATGCCTAACTTGAGAAGAAGATTTTGGAATTGTTGACGTCCCAAAGCTTTAGTCAAAATATCAGCTAACTGAGAAGTAGTGTGAACATAAGATGGAATAATGGTACCTCGTAGTATTTCATCGCGCACAAAATGACAATCAATCTCAATATGTTTTCTACGTTCATGAAAGACCGAATTGTTAGCAATATGCAAGGCAGCTTGACTATCACAGTGAAGCAAAACTGGTTGTGGATGTCCTATACCCAGACCTCGAAGTAATCCTTTTAACCAGATAATCTCACAAGTTGTTGAAGCTAAGGCACGATATTCTGCTTCGGCTGAGGAGCGAGAAACTGTTGTTTGTTTCTTCGTTTTCCAAGAGATAGGAGAACCGCCAAGAAACACAAAGTGTGCAGTAAGTGAACGACGACTAAGTGGACAACTAGCCCAATCTGCATCACAATAAGCGTTAAGAACTAAGTTTGAATCTGCCCGTAGTAAAATACCTTGGCCAGGGCTAGATTTCAAATAGCGAACAAATCGAAGTGCAACATCCCACTGGGATTGAGTTTGATGTTGCATGAACTGAGACAAAATATGAACCGAGTAGCACAAATCCGGTCGTGTAATATTTAGATAAATCAGTCGCCCCCACCAACCTTCTATAACGAGCAGGATCATTCATGAGCGTGTCTGATGCAAGAGCTAGACGATGGTTTTCCTCCATAGGAACACTAGATGGCTTAGATCCAAGTAGACCGGTTTCTGTCAAAATGTCTAGAGCATATTTACGTTGGCAAAGAAAGATCCCTTTGGAGCTTCTAGATACCTCAATACCAAGAAAATATTTTAATTTTCCCAAGTCCTTCATATGAAAACATTTGCTGAGATACTCTTGAAAATATCAAATGGCAACTCTATTGTTTCCAGCAATAACAAGATCATCCACATATACAAGAATATACATAAGAATATTTCCTTTGCGATAGATAAATAATGAGTGATCTAAAGCACTTGTAGAGAAACCATATGTACGCAAAGCAGTTGCTAACTTTGCATACCAACACCGGGGAGCCTGTCGTAGACCATACAAAGACTTGTGAAGTCTACAAACTTTGCCTGATAAACCATTATTAAAGCCAGGGGGAAGTCGCATAAATACCTCTTCGCATAAATACCTCTTCATTTAAATCACCATGAAGAAACGCATTGTGAACATCCATTTGAACTAGCTCCCAGTTATTGATGGCAGCAACAGCAAGAAGAGTTCGTACAGTAACCATCTTTACTGTGGGAGCAAAAGTCTCAGTGAAATCGATTCCTTCCTTTTGATGATTACCAAAGACAACCAATCTAGCTTTGCAGCGCTCAACAGTGCCATCAGATTTCCGTTTAATCCGGAAAACCCACATACAACCAATAGCAGATTCGTCAGAGGGAAGATCTTCAATTTTCCATGTGCCATTGTCAATCAGTGCATCAATTTCTTCCTTCATTGCTTTGCGCCATCTCGGATCACGCATAGCCTCCTTGAATGAAGTTGGTTCAACATCATTGGAAATAGCTGCAACAAAATTGCGATGTGCAACAGGAAAAGCATTACAATTCACATAATGTGTTATAGGATAGGGAGTACCTGAGGACTTGATTGGTATATGTGAAGACTCGGGGGGAACCAATGTCGTGTTAGTCTTCTTAGGAATACCCTCTCATCGAACAAAATCCTTGTTTCGAATGTTATCAAATTTGGTGCGTTTACCTCTTCCCAATTCTTCATTAGACAGGGTTACGGTATCTGGAGAAGTAATAGAAGTAGGAGATGCTGCTGAGTTAGGAACCCCTTCAGCAGAACTCACAGCTGAGTTACGAGACCCTTCAGCAGAACTCACTGCTATGTCACAAACGTCGTCAGCAGGGCTCACTGTCAAGTTGCGAGCTTCTTCAGCAGAACTCACTGCTGAGTTACGAACTCCTTCAGTAGAACTCACTACGAAGTCACGAAATTCGTCAGTAGGGCTCTCATCATGTACAGCAGGCTCAGAATGGGGAAGCACATGTACGTCTTCTTCTTCTATGATGTTGACTGTGACCTGAATTGTTTCCTGGGGTGCAGATGTACTTCCTGAATGCGCCTGTTGAAGTGCAGTAGTGTCATAAGTTGGAGCAGCAGTGGAGTAAGAACTAGTAAAGTGTATTGAGTCACTGCAATCAGCCTCAAAGTGAACAGCAGACATGTCCCGACATGCTAAACCAACATCCTCATCAGGATACAATGAGTGCAGTTGCAGACGCTCCTTGCTGTTAGCTAAAGGAAATTGGTCTTCAAGAAATTTTACGTCGCGTGACTGAAAGTACTGTCCAGTATCTAGATCAAATAAGTGCCATGCTTTCTTCCCGAAGGGATAGCCAAGAAAAATACAATGACGACTTCGACTATCAAATTTATCGCAAGGATTATGATTTTTCGCATAACAAAGACATCCAAACACTCGAATAGAATGAAGAGTCGGAGCTGAACCATAGAGAAGTTCATATGGTGTCTTGAAATTAAGCACTCGAGAAGGAGTTCTATTGATCAAATATGCAGCGGTTAGCACACACTCACCCCAAAAATCAATTGGTAAACAAGCCTGAAAACGTAAAGCACGGGCCACATTGAGGATATGACGATGCTTCCTTTCTACTCTTGCATTTTGCTGTGGTGTCTTAACAACAGAAGTTTGATGAACAATACCGTTATTCCAAAAATAAGAAGATGGACCTTTAAACTCAGTCCCGTTATCACTACGAAAAATCTTAACTCTCTTTGTAAACTGTCGTTCAATCAACGCAAAAAAAGTTGTAATCAAATGAGGTACCTCGTCTTTGCTTTTCATCAAATATACCCAAACACATCTAGAAAAATCATCCACAATACTTAAAAAATATCTTGAGTTACAGGCACGATTTGCACGATAAGGACCCCAAACATCACAATGGATTAACTCAAACAAATTAGCTGCTTTATTATCACTCAGCGGAAACAAATTACGAGTTTGCTTGGATCTATGACAGACTTCACAAGCATGAAAATCAAACTGATTACTACTACTGACTTGCGGTAGAAACTGCAACGCTTGTAAAGAAGGATGCCCAAGCCGTTTATGCCATAATTCTGTAGAAGCCTTTTTTTTAATACGACGTTAACACGAGATGGTTCCCCCATTATCAAGCAATAAAGCCCATCAGTGAGCTTACCCAGACCAATCTTCGTCCTCAAGGTATGGTCCTGTATAACACATTCAGAATTAGTGAATTGTAAACTGATAATGTGCTGCGTTGCATGCTTATCATGCGATGAAGACAAGAGGTGAGACACAGATATAAGATTACAGGTAAACTGTGGAACAAACAACACATTATGCAAGACAAGAGAGTTATTCAACTTCACAGTCCCAATTTTTGTCGCCTCTATACTTACACCATTAGGCAAACCAACTTGAATAGGGAATGGAAGAACACGACAAGACTCAAACAAAGTGTCATCGCAACAGACATGATTAGAGGCTCCTGTGTCAACAATCCATGCATGACCACTCTTACCATTGAGACGAACGTGATTTGTAGTGGCTGAGGCTTCACCAAATATAACATTTGCTTTAGTTGATGGCTGATTGCTGGTAGGTGCGAATTCTGTTTTGGTACGATCCGCAGGTAGACGTCGTGGTTGACGACCATCAGGATAGCCATGTTTCTCCCAACAGCGATCCTCAAGATGTCCATTGTGACCACAGTGAGTACACTTCAGTGGAGGCTTGGATCCTCCTGTTTTGGAACCCTGTGTTCTATGTCCGTGAACAGCAAAGGCCATAGGAGTGTTTGTATCCATCCTCTTCTGAGTATAAGACTTAACTTCTTCTTCTTGTATGAGACGAGAATAGACAGTATGTAGAGAAGGAAGCGGTTCGGTCCCCAGAATACTGGAACGTATATTAGCATAATAGGGTTCGAGACCCATTAGAAGTTCACGTACCTGATCATTATTGCGTCGATTACGAAGAGTCACGTTCAAACCGCAGGTACAACCAGAACACGAACAAGAAGGTAGAGCATCAAAATCATTGATGTCATCCCAAAGTTTCTTCAACCTCCCGTAAAAATTTTGAATGGATTCTCCATCCTTTTGTTTGCAGTCAGCAACATCGGATTTTAGTTGATAGATTTTGATTCCATTCCCTAAAGAAAAACGAAGCCTAATATCTTCCCACAGATCAAATGCAGTATGACGATAAGAAATTGAAGAACGAAGAACTGGATCAATTGTGTTAAATATCCAAGCAACAATCATAAAATTAACAGTCCACCAATCGTCCAAGTCAGGAGAATCAGCAGAAGGTTTAGTAACTTTACCATTAATGAATCCAACTTTCCGTTTCGCACCCAGTGAAATACGAAACCCTTTAGCCCATTCTTCATAGTTCGATCCTTTGAGAACCACATGAGTTATTATAGTTCCTGGTCCATCGTTTGAAGCTAGAGCATAGAGCGAATTATGATTTTGAGGTGAAGATGAAGTAGATTTATCTGATACCATACGGGAATCGAGACGAGACAAGATCAAGACAAGATAATAAGATGAAGAAGAAAGGTGTTATTTCTCTTGATTTTCTCGTTACAAAAGAGGCTCATATATAGAAGAGCTTTGATGCAAAAAGATATTATATAATCTCCTAACAAAAATAAATATCTTTATATCTAGGTAAGTGAATATATTGCAATATATACAAGAATATACATTTAATACCCAATACTAAAACACCGATAGGCGCCATCAACCAGGCTAGAGAAAAAAATCTCAATTCACAGTTGTAGGGTATAAACAAAGATGAAGGTACGAAGTTGTAAATTCAAGAAAAACATATCTAGCTGACTTAGAATACGACAATACTAGGTTTTGGGGGACTAAAAAAATTAGGTTGTTTGATTATTATTTTCTATTTTTATTTTTTAAATTAGAGAAAGACAAACAAATATTCAGGTTGAAAGAATCACAATAACAACAATTATGGTCTTCGTTCTCCACGTGTTGGAAGGCATGTACCCTGAATTAGGCTATGGGATACAAATGTTCCCTGTAGTCAGAAATGATGGAAGTGTAAAGGACACGGAAAGGAAAATGAAGGAGATAGGTTACATATATAAAATTTAAAGAGAGATATGTTTGAGGGTAGTTAAGAAACGAAAATAAAGTGAATTGGGACATATGGACTTCTATAAATTCTGAGGAAAGCAAGAGACAGTGCCATTAGCATTTTAGGGAGAGATCAGAAAGCTAGAAAAGAGGAGAAGCAAAAGAATTTTGATCTGGCAGTGCTATATCAAGATTGATCTAGCACAACCCAGGCCAGCCATTTGGCAATATACGATGTCATCTAACTTCTCAGTTAACGGAAATATATTTTCTAATTTTTGCGTATACATATATCTCACCATCAGACACGTGTATATAGAAAGATACGTGGAAAGCATGCAGGCGAAGACATCAAAATACGATGCACTACGGAACACCAAATAAACCCCAAGGAGTTACTTTATCTCATCCCCAAAGAAGCTAAGATCAACGGTGGAGAGAAAGTTAGCTGACACGGACGTGACAGGGGCATTAGACACTTGTCTGACACGAGCAGGCATCTCAACTACCCTCATTAAACACTCTGAGCAGTATACGTGTCGATCAACCCGTGGGACGAGCGAGGATGTCTCTGCGTGATCAAGTGGAAAACGCAGACCTCTGCGAGATGGACACAAGACACTAGAAGATAAGGTTCCAACGGCCTTCAGAGAGGGGTCCCACACTCTAACCCTATAAATATCCCCTCTCCACCAAGAGGAAAGGGGATCGGAAAAATTAGGAAGGGAAGGAGAGAGAGATCTCGAGTGTAAGTTAATCTTTTAGAAGAGAAAATACATGTAAGCCCAAAAGTCATTCGACTACTCTTGTAACCGTGAAGAACATAGTGAAACAACAAACCCCGTGGACGTAGGCCTTAGTGCTGAACCACGTAAACCTCGGTCTTGTTTATATTTCAGCACTTTATATTTGCCTAACCCCATGGATCTTTACTTGTACGTATTGTTTCCTTTATTTTTACCTATATCCCGTGCGCAAACGCCCCGCATGGAGTTGTTAGATGAGGCTGTGACAAACCCGAAGGTTTTGAGCCAAGGAATCAACACTAAGATATCATCATCACAAATCACTCTAGATTACGATGATTGGTTGTGAGCATTCGGATGCCTTCGTGATTTGAGTGTTCACAATTTGGCGCTAGAAACAGGGACTTCGTCCCGGTAAAAGATTTATCTTGTCCTGTGATTTCATCTTAAACTGGCATATGATTGCTCTGATTTATTAGCTCGAACCGTATAGATCATTTGTTCACTTCATTATATTCAAAAACGCACCCATTATCTTCGATAAGATTTATTGTTTTGATCCATGGATTTACGTTTTTCTTTAGATCTTGTGCGAACCTGTCTCTCAGGGGGGTTTTCGTAGTTTTTTAAGGATCTACTTGCATTTTTTTAAAAAAATGATCTCTTTTAATAAAACTTTAACCCGTGTAAAGATATTTCGCAAACTAACCCGATTCACGCGGATATTCCCGTTTTTCGCTGTTTGAAATTCCCTTGTGCAGAAAGAACGGATTGTGAGCAAGGAAGGCGAGTTTCTGCGAGATCTCATTGTCGACAAAAGGACCCGTGATGGAAAAGACGCAGGAAGCAGGAAAATCCAAAGTTTTGTCAAAGGAAACACCCAGGACAACCCCGGTCATCACCTGAAGCAAGCAGAAAGGAGACAAAGCTAAAATGACCAGTCAAAGGCAAGATACTGCGGAAATCACTTCACCTATGAACGCTAATTCAGTTGCAGCCGCGGCTCTCAGAGCAGCGGAGACAAAGTACGGTGCGGCTGCGGTAGTCCCGAAGGCTGCAGAGGCTAGCAAAACTTGTGCTATGAATCAATTCCATCAACCAAGAGAAAGGGTGGATGAATCCAGAACATACCAACCCGTGCACCTTCCAACTTTCGGAATGCCACTAACAAATGATCAAAATCAAACCATACCGGCGGCTCTAGCACCGCAGAGGGGCACTCACCCCGATTTGGAAATGCCAGCAACCGAAGCTGAACCTTTGCCACCTTTAGTGCAGACCGTAGAGGAAGGCGGCACCATGGCCGTAGTGGCACGAGCTGGGACTCCCAATCAGGGGTCCAACCAATCACATCGACTGATGGCTGAGCTTGAAGAATTGAAGAAGAGCCAGCAGGTTTACGCAGATGCTGTAGCTCTGCTGGCCAGAGAAAATCAAGATTTAAAGGATCGGACTGCTCTAAGCACGAAGACCAGCCAACAACTTGATGAAGCAAATTCCAAATCACTAGAGCCAAACCGAGACCGAAGAGTCGTCATAGCGGCTAATGGAGACGCGACTAGGGGAAGTAGCGTATCCGACCCGGATTATGACGACGGGGAATCAGACTATAACGAGCAGAAGAACTTAGGGCACCACCGCGCGATGGAAGAGCTACGAGATGAGATGATGGCCGAGATCAGGCAATTAAAAAGTAGACAAGGCGGGGGGAGGTTAGAAGAGGTCATGAGAGAAGCTAACTCTACGCCCTTAACTCATTGCTTGGCCAACACCCCTATTCCGCTGAAATGCTCTGTCCCAACGTTCGAATGCTATGATGGATCCAGCGACCCTGCTGCACATATTCGGTATTACAACCGTGTCTTAGATAGATGGGGTCAGAACAACGCCGTACTCTGCAGATACTTCCCGTCAAGTCTGAAGGGATCGGCATTATCCTGGTTTGATAATCTGCCACCAGACTCCATCCACTCATACGACCAACTCGCAGAGAAATTCTTAAGAACATACATGTACAACAAGACTGTAAACACCGGAATAGATAAGCTCTTTTCACTAGCGATTGGCTACAAGGAAACCACGAGGGAATACACTATCATATGGCACAAGATCTGCCAAGCCATAGGAAGTGTGGATCCATTGGTAAGCATCAATTGCTACAAATGGGGATTAGACCGAATGAGTCCCCTGTTTGTTGAGATTCATGGAAGCGTGCCTAAGACAGAGGGAGATCTTCGAATAATTATTGAAAAGCACGCTCGACTTGAAGAAATTCAACGGGAAAACCCGAGGGCATATCCGCAGAGATCTCACCGCACCAATTCAGCAGAACAAACCAATGGGGCCAAAAGGAGTTGCTCAGTGGAGAGACCTCACGAATATAGGAAGGAACGAAGGGACGAACGAAGAACAGGTGACCGAAAATTCGAAGATCAAGTTTACACGAAACTCAACGCTAGCTATGCTCGTATCCTACGAGAGATCAAAGGGAGGGAAAACCTGGAGTGGCCATGGTCTAAGGGAAAGCAGCCCCCGAGATCCGAGAAGTCTAAAGATTACTGTGAATATCATTGTTTCAACGGACACCAGACCGAAAAATGCAAGAACCTTAAAATAATGGTCCAAAAATTAATTGATGCGGGAGAGCTCAAACATTACGTACGAAAGGATAGATCCAAACGAACCAAACCAGTTCAACTTCCGGAAGGAAACCGCACAATCAACACCATCTCGTGTTCCGAAGCCATATGGCCCTCACTTACAGCGCAGATAGGAAAGAGGTTACGGAAGCAATTCGAAGACCGCTGTGAATTGTATAAGGTCGATGGGATAGAGGTGGACGAGCACGAAGAGTGGATGGAATCTCCTATCATCTTCGATGCGGAAGATATCGAAGAAGATATGGAAGACCATAACGATCCTTTGGTCCTAACACTACCAGTAGCTGGATGTAACCTCAAAAAGATCCTCATAGATGGGGGAAGCTCTGTAAACGTCCTATTTTACGATGCATTCAAACGGATGAAACTCCATGATGAACAGTTAATGACCTCTTATTACACCATCTACGGATTCAATGGAGCACCCACGAAGCCCTTGGGAGACATCGTGTTGCAGGTTAACGCAGGGCCCATGAAATTAGAAACCCGATTCAGTGTGGTGGACACCCCATCCCCCTACAACGCCATTATTGGACAAAAATGGATACATAAACTCAAAGGAGTTGCGGCAACGTACCACCAATATCTCAGATTCCCAACACCTGAGGGAGTAATGTAAATCAAGGGAGATCGGGCCACTACGAGAGAGTGCCAGGCCACTCAGGATCATATCAACAACGAGCAAGAAGAGCAGCGAAAAATCCGAAGAGTAAAAAATAAAGAAACCGCGAAAGAGAAGGCCATAGACCTGTTCCTCAAGGAAACTACAGGGAAGGGCTTGACGAAAGATGATAATGTCCTAAGCACAGAGACAAGTACTTCAACAACCAGCGAAGGACAGAAACACGCTAAATAGCAATTAAAGAACGTCCCAGTCCTCGGAAATCCGAAGCCTGTGTTCACACCCATGGAACCCGTAAAAGAAATCAACATAGGAACGGAAGAAAGCCCGAAGATGATCAAAATAGGGACCATAATGGACGAAGGAAGAGAAGATTCTTTAACCAAATTACTTAAGGAATACGCGGATGTGTTCGCATGGAAGCTAGGAGATATGCCGGGGATTGACCCGAAAGTAATCCAATACGAGCTACGCATCAAACCGGGCACGCCCCCGTTCAGGCAGAAAATACGAAAAGTAGCTCCAGAGTATCACGAGGCAGTAGAAACAGAACTTCGGAAACTACTAGACGCAGGATTTATCAAGGAAGTCAAGTACTCTACCTGGATCTCCAACATGGTCATTGTTCCTAAGAAAAATGGAGGGGTTAGAATATGCATCGACTTTACTAATCTCAAAAAAGCATGTCCAAAGGACAACTATCCCCTGCCAAGCATAGATCAGCTGGTAGAAGCAGTAGAAGGATATGAAGAACTGTCATTCATGGATGGACATTCTGGATACAACCAAGTAGCCCTGACAGAAGAAGATCAGCCACACACAGCGTTCTACACCCCACATGGCCTTTATTGCTACACTAGAATGCCCTTCGGACTTCGAAACGCAGGGGCAACATACCAAAGAATGGTCGATGCTATCTTCAAGCCATGGATTGGAGGAACCTTAGAAGTCTACGTTGACGACATGCTCGTCAAAAGTAAGCTGCGCAAAGATCACCACCAAGATCTGAGAAATATCTTCGAAGCAATGAGAAAACATCACATGAAAGTGAATCCGGAGAAATGTACTTTCGGTGTCACCTCGGGGAAATTCCTCGGGTATCTGGTAACAAAAAGGGGCATCGAGGTAGACCCAGCAAAGATTCAGGCCATAGTAGAAATGCCGTCCCCGAAGAATTTAAAGGAAGTACAGAAACTCAATGGATCCATAGCAGCTTTGGGCAGATTTATTGCCCGATCCTCGGACAAATGCAAACATTTCTTCAATATACTCAAAAAAGGGAGCAGGTTCGAATGGACCGTTGAATGCGAGGAAGCATTCCAAAAAATCAAAGAACACCTAGCCTCAATCCCGATCCTGCAGAAGCCAGATCCTGATGAGGTTTTGGCATTGTACATAGCAGCAACAGAAGACGCAGTCAGCGCAGTGTTGGTCAAAACCAATACGAAGATAGAACAGCCTATCTATTACGTCAGCAAGACCCTCAATTCTGCGGAAAGGAACTATACCAAGATCGAACATCTCATCCTCGCATTGGTATGGGCTACTCAAAAGCTGAGAACCTACTTCCTAACTCACCTCGTCAGGGTCCCATGCAAAGCACCATTGGAAGCAGTCCTCAAAAGCACGGGAAAAGTGGGCAGAATAGCCAAATGGAACACCCATCTGGACCAATTCAACATCATTCATGAAATTCAACATTCTCGGAAGTCCCAAGTTCTGGCGGATTTCTTAGCAGACCTCCCCCTTGACAACGACGAAGAGATTAAGGGAATACCAGAAGCCGAGGAAGAAAACAAGGATCCAATGGATATCCTCGAACCCGCGAGTCAAAGACAATGGGAAGTCTTCGTCGACGGAGCCAAAAATAAGGAAGGAGCAGGAATAGGCATTGTCATCATCACCCCAACCTGAGAAAGGATTATACAGGCACTTAGGTTAGAATTCAAAGAGCATACCAACAACATCGTTGAATACGAAGCTGTCGTACATGCCCTCCGAATAATAATAGAGATGGGGGTAACCGATGTAAGGCTGACAAGTGATTCGCATCTTGTCATACGGCAAATAGGGCTTGAGTATAATGTGTACGATGACACCCTCTCAGCTTACATGGCCTTGGTCCAAACATTGGCATCGCAAATCCCGAACATCAAGTTCCGGCACTTATGAAGAAGGGACCTCAGGCACGCGGATGCCCTAGCATATATATCATCCATGCTGAGGGATAAAAACGTCGAACGGATGAAACTCCATGATGAACAGTTAATGACCTCTTATTACACCATCTACGGATTCAATGGAGCACCCACGAAGCCCTTGGGAGACATCGTGTTGCAGGTTAACGCAGGGCCCATGAAATTAGAAACCCGATTCAGTGTGGTGGACACCCCATCCCCCTACAACGCCATTATTGGACGAAAATGGATACATAAACTCAAAGGAGTTGCGGCAACGTACCACCAATATCTCAGATTCCCAACACCTGAGGGAGTAATGGAAATCAAGGGAGATCGGGTCACTACGAGAGAGTGCCAGGACACTCAGGATCATATCAACAACAAGCAAGAAGAGCAGCGAAAAATCCGAAGAGTAAAAAATAAAGAAACCACGAAAGAGAAGGCCATAGACCTGTTCCTCAAGGAAACTACATGGAAGGGCTTGACGAAAGATGATAATGTCCTAAGCACAGAGACAAGTACTTCAACAACCAGCGAAGGACAAAAACACGCTAAATAGCAATTAAAGAACGTCCCAGTCCTCAGAATTCCGAAGCCTGTGTTCACACCAGTGGAGCCCGTAAAAGAAATCAACATAGGAACGGAAGAAAGCCCGAAGATGATCAAAATAGGGACCATAATGGACGAAGGAAGAGAAGATTCTTTAACCAAATTACTTAAGGAATGCGGATGTGTTCGCCTGGAAGCTAGGAGATATGCCGGGGATTGACCCGAAAGTAATCCAACACGAGCTACGCATCAAACCGGGCACGCCCCCGTTCAGGAAGAAAATACGAAAAGTAACTCCAGAGTATCACGAGGCAGTAGAAACAGAACTTCGGAAACTACTAGACGCAGGATTTATCAAGGAAGTCAAGTACCCTACCTGGATCTCCAACATGGTCATTGTTCCTAAGAAAAATGGAGGGGTTAGAATACGCATCGACTTTACTAATCTCAACAAGGCATGTCCAAAGGACAACTATCCCCTGCCAAGCATAGATCAGCTGGTAGAAGCAGTAGAAGGATATGAAGAACTATCATTCATGGATGGACATTCTGGCTACAACCAAGTAGCCCTGGCAGAAGAAGATCAGCCACACACAGCGTTCTACACCCCACATGGCCTTTATTGCTACACTAGAATGCCCTTCGGACTTCGAAACGCAGGGGCAACATACCAAAGAATGGTCGATGCTATCTTCAAGCTATCGATTGGAGGAACCTTAGAAGTCTACGTTGACGACATGCTCGTCAAAAGTAAGCTGCGCAAAGATCACCACCAGGATCTGAGAAATATCTTCAAAGCAATGAGAAAACAACACATGAAAGTGAATCCGGAGAAATGTACTTTCGGTGTCACCTCGGGGAAATTCCTCGGGTATCTGGTAACAAAAAGGGGCATCGAGGTAGACCCAGCAAAGATTCAGGCCATAGTAGAAATGCCGTCCCCGAAGAATTTAAAGGAAGTACAGAAACTCAATGGATCCATAGCAGCTTTGGGCAGATTTATTGCCCGATCCTCGGACAAATGCAAACATTTCTTCAATATTCTCAAAAAAGGGAGCAGGTTCGAATGGACCGTTGAATGCGAGGAAGCATTCCAAAAAATCAAAGAACACCTAGCCTCAATCCCGATCCTGCATAAGCCAGATCCTGATGAGGTTTTGGCATTGTACATAGCAGCAACAGAAGACGCAGTCAGCGCAGTGTTGGTCAAAACCAATACGAAGATAGAACAGCCTATCTATTACGTCAGCAAGACCCTCAATTCTGCGGAAAGGAACTATACCAAGATCGAACAGCTCATCCTCGCATTGGTATGGGCTATTCAAAAGCTGAGAACCTACTTCCTAACTCACCTCGTCAGGGTCCCATGCAAAGCACCATTGGAAGCATTCCTCAAAAGCACGGGAAAAGTGGGCAGAATAGCCAAATGGAACACCCATCTGGACCAATTCAACATCATTCATGAAATTCAACATTCTCGGAAGTCCCAAGTTCTGGCGGATTTCTTAGCAGACCTCCCCCTTGACAATGACGAAGAGATTAAGGGAATACCAGAAGCCGAGGAAGAAAACAAGGATCCAATGGATATCCTCGAACCCGCGAGTCAAAGACAATGGGAAGTCTTCGTCGACGGAGCCAAAAATAAGGAAGGAGCAGGAATAGGCATTGTCATCATCACCCCAACCGGAGAAAGGATTATACAGGCACTTAGGTTAGAATTCAAAGAGCATACCAACAACATCGTTGAATACGAAGCTGTCGTACATGCCCTCTGTATAATAATAGAGATGGGGGTAACCGATGTAAGGCTGACAAGTGATTCGCAACTTGTCATACGACAAATAGGGCTTGAGTATAATGTGTACGATGACACCCTCTCAGCTTACATGGCCTTGGTCCAAACATTGGCATCGCAAATCCCGAACATCAAGTTCCGGCACTTATGCAGAAGGGACCTCAGGCACGCGGATGCCCTAGCATATATATCATCCATGCTGAGGGATAAAAACGTCGAAGCTATTAAAATAGCAAGGGTATACGATCCTTCGATTGCATCTCAATTCTCCTTCGCTACCAATCAAGATACAGTGGAAGAAAATATCGAAGACCAGGTAGGAGAAGACATCCATAACGACTTTGACGAAGAAGATATCCTGTCAAGAGCAAATCAAGATGAAGACTTCAGCAACGAAGATGACTGGAGAGTGATGATCCATGCCTTTCTCGAAAAGGGAAGCCTACCTGCGGATCAGAAACAAGCTAGGAAGATACTCTCCAAAGTAGGAAGATATGATCTTCGGGATGGGGTCCTGTACAAGAAATCCTTCCTCAGACCATTACTACGTTGCTTGTCCCGGAAAGAGGGGCATCGAATTCTAAACGATATCCATTATGGTGACGCGGGGAATCATAGCGGCATGAGATCACTAGCTGACAAAGTAAAAACGCAAGGATATTACTGGCCGACAATGATACAGGATGCCGCGAGGATGTCCCGACGATGTGAAGAATGTCAGCGCTTCGCCAAAAAGATCCACGCGCCGGCAACAATGTTAAACTCCGTCGATAGCCCGTGGCCATTTGCAAAATGGGGCGTAGACATCGTCGGGCCTTTCATCGAAGGATCAGGGAAAAGACGATTTTTTATAGTAGCCACGGACTACTTCAGTAAATGGGTGGAGGCTAAGGCCTTGGCCAGGATCCGAGACGTGGATGTGTTTACTTTCATATTCCAGAACATCATTTGCAGATTCGGTATACCCGCTGAAATTGTGTCTGATAATGGTAAACAATTACAGGGGAAAAATATAGACATGCTCTTCGATACTTTCAAGATAAGAAAGAACAAGTCCACCCCCATATACCCTCAAAGCAACGGGCAGGCGGAAGCTACCAACAAGACCCTCGCCCTTATACTCAAAAAACAATTAGACGAGCATAAAGGGAGATGGTGTGAACAGCTGCACAATGTGTTATGGGCATACAGGACAACGCGAAGATCCTCCACTGGAGAATCCCCGTTTCTTCTCACTTATGGAGCTGAATCAGTCATCCCTACAGAGATACTCATGCCAACCACGAAGACCGAAGCGTGGGAGAAAAATCTCACAACAGACATGATGTTAGAGAGATTGGACGACCTAGAAGAAAGAAGGGAAGCAGCATTGCAGAAGATGGAAAATTACCAACGAAGACTTGCAAGGGAGTACAACAAAAAGGTAAAGCTCAGGAATTTTGTAGAGGGGCAGTATGTGTTGAGAACAATCCCACAGTATCAACGAGAGAAGAGATGGGGAAAGTTAGCACCTACGTGGGGAGGACCTTTTATAATACATGATATTGCGGGAAGCGGTTCCTACGACCTTCGTAATCTGAAAGGAGGACTCCTCCGACATCCTTGGAATGCTAAGTGGCTCAAACCATACTTCCCATAGGGGCAACGCAGCCTTGCAACTGCGTGAAGGGTACCAGAAGAAGAAGGGAGCGTGACCACTCTACATGTTTCTATCTGGACGAGGAATTGCAGGCCTCAACCTATCAATCAAAAAAGCTTTCTATGTATCTACTAAACCTATCGACAATATTGGGGAAAGTAGTTAATCTACAATCTCTCAGGGCTCCCCCGTCAGTGTCCATAAGTGTAAGACCAGGGGGAAGGCACCCAGCAGAAAGAGATACCCAACCAATCTGAAGGCAACGGGCCGACGGAATGGGTGTATGTAAATTTTTTAACCCCATATCCTAAAATGTTGCCTCGGCCCCCACCGTCTGGGAATCCTTTGGCCAAGGGTTAGCCAGCGGGGTGACAGGTCTCAAGCCGATCACGAAGGTACCTCCCTTCGGGATCGCACCCAAACACTTAAAATCCTTTTTTATTTTTAGAGTCTTTCATCACAATGCTTAAAATAAAAACAAACCAACATTGCAGGTATATCAAGAAAAGGATCCATTTCATAAAGGACGATTACAAAAAGTGGAAGGCCAATTCAAGGAAGAGTACACGTCAAAAAATATTCCTTTTACATGATACTAGCAAAAAATATTCTTTTTACATGATTACAAAAAGTGGAAGGATAATGACGCCGCGGTCTCTACAAAATGCTGCGGTCTCTACCTAGATGATGTCGCCCCATCAGCAGGATCGTTCCGAAGACTTGAAGGGACGCTCCCACCAGATGAGGGTCCCGAGGAGCCAGGCAAGGCAGCAGGAACTGGATGACGCGGATAGTTCTTCACAAGACCATGCTCGTTCTTTAGGCCAAGTTCTATCTTCTCTAGCATCTTGTTCGTCTCCTCAGCCAATTGACACCGAGCCTTGTGCTTAATAACTGTCGTCCGCTGTTGGGCTTGGGATAACAATGAAGACAGACGACTCACTTCTTTAGAAGCAGCACCGACGGCCTCTTCGCGGGATGCCGCCAAACTCTTAAAATGCTTAGTCTTTTCTTCCTGCTGCGCTAAGGAAGATTGAGCCTTTTCAAGTTTTTCATTTGCAACGCGAAGTTGTCCCTCGAGTTCTGAAAAAGACAACACCAGGGAGTTAGCACAGAAAAGACACAATCACACTCGATGGAATAGGGTTATACCTTCGACACTCATTAACAACCGCATCTCGCGCTTCATCAAGATGATCATATTCCGCGGATAATTTCTTATAATCTAGTTGAAGGTTGGTGAGAGTAAATTGACTGGCATCTAATTCTACCTGCTTCATCGAATCCATGTGACGAAGGTGGTCGACTTCTTTGTTTATCTCTGATACCTCCTTGCTCAATCTGTACATACACACTTCAAGATTCCTCTCAGACTCAGCCTGACGAGCTACTTCAACGCGGGACGCGGCAAGAGCCTTGCTTAGAGCATCGGCTTCGGCACGGGCATTGTACCTTTCTCTGATAAGACACCGCACACTATCCTCAACTCCTGGAAAAGGGAGGGATCGAGCCTTTTGTAATTCCTCTTCCAGAAGTTGTATCCTAGACTCCAACAAAGAAGTACGCTCACGGGATTCCCGCAGACTATCACGTGTCCACATCAGCGTACCATTAAATAAAGCACGGTCATGGTTATACAGATTTTGCATGTCGACCATCTGAACATGCCTTGCGCGCCATACCTCAGCCCGAGCATCCCATTTCTTGGCTTCACTCTTAATTTTCTCAACAAGATCTTTAATACGAGATCTTTGCCGTGCCCTTTCGTTTCGAAGCCATATCAGCTCGGGGACGCCACCCACTGGAGATAGGGTGGGGAGACTCAGACAGAACAACTAAGAAATAGAGGAATGACGACACACTGCGAGGGAAAAA